>NW_024067582.1:454042-485681 GCF_015533775.1 Penicillium roqueforti
TTTCATTGTTTGGGGGTGGCAATAACTTTGGGGTTCCCCCAACCCACATAATGCTTTGCCCGCCGGGCTGTGGGCCCCCCCCCCCCCCCCCCGGCCACCAGTTGTCGAAAGCTCAGTCGACATTTTGGACTAACATACCGAATAAGTAACTTCTCAGTATCCAAGGCTCCCAATATTCAAAATACTCACTGTCGATGGGTGATTTGAGGTAAAAGAAAGCTAGGTGTACGAAACTTACTCAAGGAACTAGCTATGGAGATGGATTTTTATGAGCTGGAGCCAACAAGGTTGAAGCTTGGGAGCTGAATAGAAAATTACTTATTCAGACAGTATAATCATTCAATTGGCCTGTGGATTAATTTGAATGTTTACACAATCCCAGGCTATTGATCATAATGCGCTATTATTGATATATCTCAATCTACTTTACCATGGCCAATAGGCGATAGCCCTATAACCTTGAAATGCAATCCCTCGGGTACGAAGAACAATCATTACAATGGGATACCTAACTGTTGTGGTCGCCACGTGCCGATCACATGCCGTTGCCTGGTTTGCCAGGCTTCACCTAGCTATTTGACTAGATCTCGATCGTTGTAGAGAATAAAACCTTCTACATATCTCTCTCACCACTTTATTCTAACTAGTAGCTGATTTATCTAGCCCTCTTTTATCTAGTAGAGAGTATTACGCGCTAAGGTAGTAAAATAGGTAAATCTTATAGTAGTTAGCCGCTTCTTCTTCTTTATCTTCTTCTTCTTAGGTATAGTAGAGGGTATAGGGGTCTCTAGAGTCTCAGGGTTTATCGGAGGGGAATAGGTATCAATACCCTGCCCTTCGTAGACCTACTCGCTTATAATAATATCTTTAGGGCTATTCTATGATATATTAGCCTTAATATATATATAGGCAAAGGTCCGCCAATATAGTTTCTATGAAAATCATGGTTTACTACTTACATGATATTCTCAGGATCATTGCCCTTAGAAGCTGGCCTCTAAATAATAAAGCCGGCACTACCAAGGAGCCCAACCACAACAATCCAAACGGCCCAAAAGCCCGACTGAGCCAGAACTTATTAGCTTACAGACTGAGAAGTCCCGGAAGCAGGGCGAGATGAGGTGGATTGCGTAGTGGAGGTAGTAAACTTTGTTGATTTTCTGCCTTCCATAGTCCCTTCTCCTGCTTTTCTTCTTTTCTTTTCTTTCATCTTATCATTTTCTTCTCAGTCGTCAGTCCCCGACAGATTACTTTCAGCGTTCCAGTACTTTTTCAGATCTCACCAGTCTTTCAGACGAAGTCCATCGCAACGCAAAATGTCAACCAAAGCGTCGGCCAGCAAACCACATCTCTTCGACCGACTCATTCTTGCCACCAAGGCCTTTCTGGATCGAAATGTTGATGAACGTCAACTTCGCGAGACCGTTCACGATATCAGCGAGGCCAATTTACCATACAAGATTGTTCCGTTGTCCTCATTGACCCGCAAAGAAATCTTGAAAGCCTTCAACCTCAAAGTTGACACACGGGACAATGAACTTGAGAACGTCAT
The DNA here is from genome assembly GCF_015533775.1 of Penicillium roqueforti. Taxonomy (NCBI): domain Eukaryota; kingdom Fungi; phylum Ascomycota; class Eurotiomycetes; order Eurotiales; family Aspergillaceae; genus Penicillium; species Penicillium roqueforti. Next base: position 455,595 of record NW_024067582.1, read on the forward strand.
GCCTATGCCAATCCCTAAGCATTTAGGTATGGAGCTCGAAAGAAGAATCAGAAGAAGAGGTAGAGTGAAATTGCTAATGTGGTATAGCTCGAACACTGGCACTGAGGTGTTAGACGGATCATCGACGCGTTGTTGCTAGAAGCACATGGTATCGTTTCGAAGGACCTGCCATACGGCCAATTCCTGAACGTCCAGACAGAAAGAGCCTACCAATTTGGCCCAGTCAGGCTTAAGGGTAAAAGGGTGTACCTCGGAGCCCGGCTAGACTACGGGATCTGGTACGAGGAAGACGAGACTTTATGCCTCAACGTACTGATTGTCGAAGCAAAAAGGTCGGACATTGAGCTCGGGGCTACCCAAGCTTTAGGCTATATGGGTGAGTATTTTATATAACTTGCTATGTTGATATTACGGAGCTAACCTGTCATAGAGCAACTATCCACAATGAGCGCAAGAAGAGCTCTAAGCGGGATGCTACGGTCTATGGGATGACTTCGGTTTCCAGTTCGGCGAAAGCACCTTTCTACGCCCGTCTCCTCGTTGTCTCAAGGGACTTCTTAGATCGAAAGATCACCAAGCACCAGTTTGGCGAGAAGGTGGAAGAGATTGACAGTGCCGCCAAATCACATAAAACTGTTCCGAAGAACGCAAGGAAGTGATGAAGGTATTCAAGCTCAAGCGTGATTATCGTGATAGTGAGCTTTCCAGCGTTGTTCCGCTATCACTCCCAAGACATCTTGGTGTGGAGCTCGATGTCACGACATCTTCGCGTTGGAAGTGTGTGTTAGCCCACGAAGCAATGCGACACACAACAGTTATGAAGCGCTTTCCAAACGAAGACAGCGCCAACGCGACATGCACTACATGGGATGTAAGCTAATATTTCTTTCAATGAGCCTGGGCAATTAGCTAACCTCTTTCTAGGACCTGGACGGAAAAGAATTGAAGTTTCTTGGGAATGCACGGCCAGCTAAGAGGTTCTTATATTTCCGATTCATCATCACCTATATACACTGCAAGAAGGAAGGCAGTCTCGACTAAAACATCAGATTATTCTGGCTAATACCCGGCGAATATCTCTGCAAGTCTATATTAAAGACATTGTCGAGAAGTATTTCCGGCCACAAGCTACCAGACTGTTTAGTGCAGGAAAGAACCTTTAAGGACTTCGAAAGCACTCCCGGGACTGATAAGGCTACGAGCAGGATCATTGTAGCAGAGGATATATATCAGGCCATGATTGCGTCGAACAAAGAACCTCCAGGTAATGATAATGAGGAGGAGGAGGCCTCTAACTCTGACTCAGACGAGCCAGCCTTCACAGATAGAATTAAGTTTTTATAAAGCTAGACCTTCGCCCTTAGGCATAGTATACCTAGGTGTTTACTTGTTTGCTTTTCTTTTTACTGCCCTATATGGAGGCCCGAAAGTCTGAAGTTATTATCTTGAGATGGAGCCATTCACTCAATTAAACGCTGTATTTATTATCTAAAGAACCATAGAAGGAGTCAAAGCTCTAGATACCTTAGTAAAATAACTTAAGATGCCGAGGATCAGAACATTGAAGTATAAACGTTATGGCATCTTCCAGGTGGCCCCCTGAAAGCAATACCATGAGCTAGCTATAGATGCGCAGGTGAAGAGAGATCAGATATAAGGTGGCAGTTGGACTTGAAGCTAGGAGCAGTCCGTAACCGGTCGTGTTGGAAATGGGCTTCCGGACTAATGGTTAGACCGACCGCCTAAAGTCGATAGCTCTTTGTCCCTTCTTCTCCTTGGGAATCTTTTGGGACATCTCATCCTTGCCTTTCTTCAAACTTTCATAAGATGGGTTTCGCTTCTTTCGCTTCTTTCGCTCCTCTACCTGCACCTACAAAGGAGCTATATAATAAACTAAAGCTCATTGGACTTGGGGATATATTATCTATCGCACCACCTATTCCCCTCAATCTGACTCCCCCTTCTCTACTGTCGTCAAGTATCTTGAAGCTTGTATCAAAAGGTCATTCTTCGGGGAATACAAATGGAATAATAAGTCGCCACCCGGGGTAAATCCCGCCCTTTACTAGGGAATCTAGGCGCAATATAGTTCAACCATTATAGAAGATGCGGCGCAATTCGACGGTGCCTCGCTTGATACAATACGCGCTTACTTTGGCCTGGGTCGATATATAGGGTCAGCGCGATAAATTCAATAAATATCGAATGTATATGCTCATTGATAAGGAATGCCTACAGACGCTGTTAGGCACTTCGGTGGAAACCTTAGAGCAGGACACCAATAACGAAAGATACAAGACAGTGCTTTAAGCGAAGGTCCTCGAAGCGTGGCCTGAAATCGATCAATATGACACCTTTCCGGGATGGATGAAATGTCGTTCGCTGCTACTATGGGATCTATGGTTGATGATGTGCGATCTTGACGAGATGAGAATGTCCTGGGAAAAGATTGATGCAGAAGATGATGGGGTGTATTACGGTTAAATGGGGGTTTAATAGAACCACGCACGGGAACACGGGAACACATCAGGACTAAGGGCGCTAGACCAAAAGGGTCAGGATTACGCCCCATCGAAAAGTGGCCAGCCTAATTGTGTCCCGGGAGGAATTTTCTTTTTCCTCAAAAGAGTCAGAACAAAGTGAGAGCAATAGAAAAGTAAGAGAAAAGTAAGAGAAAAGTAAGAGAAACCTAAGAGAAACTTACTAGCTCAATTGATGAACGTAAGGTAAAAAGCTAGTGATATCGGCTGGAATAGGCAGCCATGCAAGATGAAATTAAACACCTACTTCCTTATTTACTTTCTTCACTTGGCTGATAAACTTTGATTGGCTGACCGGCTCGTCTCTATAGAAAAGGAAGCTATAGACGTACTCTAGGTAATTACCATAACATAGTTCGGATTCAGCAGGCACGAACCTGCTGCGTAGAGTGTAGGTTTTGTCCCCTCCCTCTCCCCCTGATTGTTACGATCCACTCGTCATACTCTTTTTGCTTGCTTGCTTTAGCTAGATTGTTTGCTAGATAGTTCAGCGAGATGATTCGAAATTTGCATTGTTTGAAAAGTAGCAGCTATATTAACTATTGCAGTGGGGAGAGTCGGGATGCCTAGTTTAGTGGCCTTGTCCTTCAGGCAGAGAAAACGAAAGCCTGGTTGTCAAGTAGAGTTTCGGGGAGCAAGTAGTCTAGACGGATCATCACCCCAAGAATGAAAAACGAGTTGCGAGATGTTTGTGTACTAGGAAATTATATGCTATGGTGTGGTCTATGTGATCCCTATGCTTGCTAGCTGACCCCCCTGGATGGTTGGTATTGTTGTGTCGTCCTCGTCTTGCCTGCATGGCCAGGCTGCCCATCGTGCATTTCCCTCTTCACTATCTGCTTTCCACTTTGCAACTTGCTTCTTCTTCCTCCCTATCTTAGTTATTCTGAATTAATGCACTCTTCAAGTTCTATCTTTGCAAGACCTGGCACGTCACAATTCCAGCCCACTTCTTAGCAGATGAAACATCTCCGACGGGTGAAGCAATAGAGGCCGTGTCCTTGAATGCGTCGACAGAGGCGGCATTGACGGCTGAGCAACTGGTGGGACCCAGAAAGGCATTGCCGAACTGCGAAAAGTCAATGAGTTCAGTAGAATCTTTACGATATACCGCAAACCAATTGACGGCAGCCTTCCACTCAGTTCAGTGCTTGCGGGCAAATTAAGTGTCTTTGGACTGCTCCATGTAAGAAGTAAAAGAGATGAGGGCGAGGATCTGATAGTCCGGCAGCAACAATACAGCACCACCAACTGCGAACGTCTTCGGTGCAATGTCTGGGGAGTAGCCAAGAGATGGGGTCATGGGCAGCTGGCCGGTGGAAAGCTGATGGCTCAGAGGCAGCCTCAAGGTGCTCACGATATGATCGCTGCCGTTGGTTGTGACTCCGATGATTTTGCGTCGAGTCAACATGCAAGATATAGTAGACGAGATACCGATTCTCAGGAAACTGTACCTTCCATCGAGCTTGAGAATTTGGAAGAAAGGTACAGTGACAGACAGGACGTATCTCGTTCAGAACAAACACGCCAAAAGTGTCTTGGGGCACCTCGATCCAAAAAGGGACTATTGCCATATGGAAATTTACCACTATTCCTATAGGGACTGTCATCATTATCTACACCCTCATTGTTATCGTCTGGGGCGCATACTTTTCTTCCACAATGTTGGCCCGATGCCTACAAGCCAAAAAAAATAGATCGAAATTGTCTTACGAACCCTCAATAGGCATTTGTACCTAGGATCATGGCTTTTGGCACGTAGCGATTCTGCGATATATACTGGCTGCTCACATGGTGTTTCAGCTTAGATGAGAAGATTAAGTCTTCAATCAGATAGCTTACCCGGCGAAATTCGAGCTAATTTAGGGTGGTAGATTCCGATTCAATTGGAAGCAGCGAGACAATGCTTCTGCGGAAGACCCTAAGTAGAAAATTTGCGTTGCCTACCAAAACGTGGAAGATGTATTATATTATTCTAAAAGTTTTGCTAAATAGCCTTTTCAAGGTAGGTATCGTTACTATCATATGGGTATACTAATGCTACAATCGCCCGAGCTTTGGGATTTATTTATTAGGGTTGCTTCAGTTCACTTCTGGACGGAGTAATGTGATGGGTAGGAGGCACGAAGAAAAAAGTTCATTTAAGGGCCCAAACTGGAAGCTTGCTAATAAGTTCTATAGATTATTGGTCTGACCAGGTCAAATCTTCAAAAGGAAAACTTTATTTGGTGCAGGTGAAAGAGGTCGCATTTCTAGAATCTCCTCCAACGTACTTTTGCCGAAGAGGATATGGGCAAAGGTCTCTGGCTGTATTGTTGCTACCTTTGGTGGCATGCAGAACAACAGGGGCATGTCCGTTCTCGACCCATTCAACCAGTTGGGACATTGCTCCGTTCGGAATAGGCCCGGGTCCACCGTAACAGTGACCAACACCAGGTGCTTCGAAGAAGCGATAGAAGTCCTGAGCTTTTGGGTCGTTCTTCAGCACTTCCTCATAGTAGGCAATAGTCCCAAGCGGTGGAATAGCTTCGTCTGCCATTCCCTGCCAAGTGATCATTTTGCCACCTTTTGCCTTGAAGTTGGAGAGATCAGGGTCATTCGTTCCTAGCATCCCTGAATAATCAACGTTTGAAGAGCGTAGGCCTTTGAAGAACTCCTCCTGAGTCATATTGCTGGTTGAAAAGGTCGAGTCCTTAGCAACAAGATACTTGAGCCAGTTGCCAAACAAGTCGCTTCCAAAAGAGTAACATGCGTTTTTCGCAGAGCATGCGGTAGGCACATAGGCAGTGCCGAGCGCTGCATCCTTGTTGACCCCGTACCAGCCATCGTGCTTTGAGATAGAGCGAGAACCGGACCAAGCCGCTTGGATAACTTCCGCGCTGGAAGCACTGAAGGTTTTCCGAATGCTGTCGCAAGTGTAGCTCATCCCAACAAAGTCGGCAGCCTTGACGTGACAGTGATCTGGGGAGCTAATGATGCCGTCTTCAACCCCATCTAGTCGATCGCAAGCCTTCACGGCTGCTTCCGTGAAAGCATTGACCTCACAGGGCGATGGATAAACTCCAAGTTGGTTCATGACTTGTGAGGCCCAGAAGCCTGCAGGGATGAAACGTTGTATATCAAGGGCCGGAGCGACGGCTAAAATGCCATCAAAAACGTCCGGGTACTTCTGTGCCATCAAGAGGCCCTGCCTTCCACCACCAGAGCATCCGGCAAAATATGAATAGTTTGCGGGTTTTTTGTAGTAGGATTTGGTGATCTGCTGTCCAATCACAGCCATGTCGTTCGTTGCCTTCGATGCGTAATCCTCTAGGAAGAACCAGTTCACATTGTTTTCGCTGTTCAGAGCCCATGACAGGTCTGTAGGTATAGTATCTTTCCCATTCGCCACAGGTAGGCCTCCATTCGTAGAGGCAGATGCGAATCCTCGCGACACAGCGTATGTTAGGTAAGTTTCGCCAAAGCCTGTAGCGTAGCCTCCGCCACCTAAGCCTTGAAACCTTCCATTCCATCCCTCAAGTGGGAGCCATACTTGAGTAGTAATTGTGTCATTCCAGCCAGGATGTGTGTGGGTAACGGTAACATTGCAGAAGCTGATTGTATATCGGCCGCCTTCGTTAGTCCCTGGTCCAAGGCTAACGGCAGAAAAGTTGAGGGCTTCCTGGGCTTGAACATCGAGGATTGAAGTACCAGACAATTTTGGCTTCTCGATCAAGCTTGGCGAACATCTGGAAGCGGACGCTATCTCAACAAAAATAGCGCTCAGGGAGAGCAAGGTGCGGGAGAAGACCGCCATCTTCATATTCATATCGATAATTTAACATGAGTTGAGGTTTTCGCGACGGGCTGACAATGTCAATTCATATATATACCATGACTTGAAATTAAGTTGCCTGCCTTCCGGGCGCATACATTCCCATAGTGACAACAATCCCGTTTGACTGTGATCTTGTATACGCGTATGCACGGAAACCCGCTAGGACCAACCCACACAGCCCTGTGTTCTGACCAAAAAAAGATTCTCGCGCTAGGCATTGTACTAAGGTCTGGTGATCCACAGTGAAACCGCAGAACTCTGCTGTCCTTAGTGAGTGGGTCTCAAATCGTCTATACGTGTATGTCAAGGACTAAGATTTGATACCACTGCTTTAATTATATGTCTTTTTACAGACCGCTCATGTGACTTTTGTTCGTGCATTCTTGCTTACTAATCGTTGGTGCCAGGATATTAGTCAGAAGGGCAAAATCCGAATTTAAACCGATTTCGGTGGATCATGTGATAAGTTACGATAATACAGTAACAATACTACGAGGCAGGATTTTGTGTTCCTTGAATTCTACTTATTTCTTTTGAGCTTCTTAACCGATTTTTAAGGAGTGGGCTTCCTATTGGAGCCAGCAACTATACATAGCCCCCGCTCTCAGGCATACTCTATGTTCCTTAGCGATAAACCACCACTGCACAGATGCCGCGGAGGACGCATAAGAAGTCGCGGAATGGCTGCGTCGAATGTAAGCGCCGCCACATCAAGGTAAAGAACTTCTATTGTTGTTGAGACAAGATCCTAACTGTATACAGTGCGATGAAAAAGGGCCAATCTGCTCAAACTGCATATCTTCAGAACGGTTATGTGAATATCCCGAAATGACGATCAAAGTCATGCAGGCCAGTGGGAGGAGCAGAAAGAGGACAATCTCCCCATCAGTATCAACCGAATCGCCCAGTACCAAGCTGCCACCAGATTCTACTTCTTCTATCCAGCCAGATCCGCCTGTCAATATGCTTCATGCTGAGCTGCTCTACCATCTGTCTACAGAAACGCTGCCTTCCCTGAGCAAGGGTGAAAACAACCTAATCCTTTTACATAAAGAAGTGATAGGCCACGCCCTATCTGCTCCCTACCTGATGAATGAGCTACTTGCCCTCGCTGCTTTACACCTTAGTATCATTCGCGAGCCTCAGGAAGAATTGTATAGACACCACTCGGCGCAGTTACAGAATCATGCACTTCGGATGTTCCATGAGACCGACTCGGAACTCGGCATGAGGCCAACGGTACCTGCATTCATATTCTCATCTATGCTGGGTATTCATATTCTATGCGACACCCTGGTATATCGAGACCATGATTTTCAAGCGCTTCTAGATCGGTTCGTCCACTATCTCCGTATCCACCGCGGAGTACGCGCAGTCATTGGAGAAGATTGGAATCAGATCAAAGAGACGGCACTCAAGCCGATTCTGAACGAAGCTGAGGCAAGCCTGCGGAATTCTACGAGGGACGGACAGGCGTGCAGCTGCCTTCTTGAACTTATCAAAGCCGCCAGGCTAGGCCCTTCAATCAGTGAAACCTATGAGCAAGCGATTGAGGCTTTACAATCATCACTCAATGCCGCACAATCTGATAGGGCCGTCGATAATATTAATGCTGTCATCGCTTGGCCAATCATTGTTTCTTTGGAATATACCGAAATGCTAGTGCACCGTAGGCCGGAAGCACTCGTTATTCTAGCGCATTATGCAGCTCTTCTGCACTCCTGTCGTGATCTGTGGGTTTTTGGTGACGGTGGCAGTTTCTTAATCCAGTCTATCGACCGGTATCTTGGGCCGGAGTGGGCAGAATGGCTGCACTGGCCGAATCAAGTCTTAGCTGAATCAACAACCTAATGTCTCTATCGTTAACTCTTATAATAGGGGCCTAGGGTATTTTAAATTTCGGAAAGAATCGATGGCACGAATTCAACAAAAGCGAGACGGAATTGGTTGGTTGTTGAGATTGGGAATATACTCCAGAGTATTATTAAGATTGGGCTCTGAAATGATGGCAGCGTATGATGGCCCGTGCATACGCGAATTTCTCTCTCAGTTCTAGCTTGTTGTGGCAATATGTATGACCCACACTAGAATGGGTGGAGCATATGTGGAATATATCTTCAAGGAAAGCTTTTACTCGCGTATGCACGAGCCACCATTATCAACTCGCGTTGCCACAGGTTCTAGAGACGGCTTCCCCTCGATTAAGGATTCCGGTTCAGTTTAGAATCTTTAATACTAGAACCTACGGTATAAGCCAATCCACGTCGGACTTCAGGTATCTTTATTACTACTATAATATGCAATAATAGGAAAACATCGCGTCCCTTAATTATGTTGTCGAACTTTCTTCAGTAAGGGTACGTTAGCTGCACTCCGTATCCGTATATTAGTTAATGACCATAGAAGATTGCTCTCTATCTGGTACCGGATACGCGTATATAGAGACAGTATGTAGGAATCTCCTCATGGGATGCAGGTCTAATAATAGTTACGATAGACAATGCCCTGTAGTGGATATTTGTCATTTTTCGCATCCTTGCCCGAGTATATTATCTGCTGAGCTCATACCTTAGAGTATAAGTATTCAATTCCCAACATTTCAACCCTAATCACAATCTTATATTATCATTCAACCAAAGACGCCAGCTCGCAATTCCTCACTCAGTACCAACCCGCGCTCCTGACACACACAATGCCCGAACTTCAAACGTACAAGGGTTATTATCTTTGGCATTACGTCCCCTCGAGGGCAGCAGCGGTTATTTTTCTCTTGCTCTTCCTAGCGGCGACTGCATATCACACCTGGAAAATATGGAAACTGAAGACCTATTTCTGCATTTGCTTTGCCATTGGGGGCTTCTGTAGGTACACTTGGACATTTACTATTAGCTCATAGAGACTGAGACATGCTAATAATACCAGTTGAGTTCATAGGTTACTGTGCTCGAACGTCAGCTTATGACAAGACTGGGCGAATGATGCCCTTTTGCATCCAGAATGTCTTCATACTACTCGGCCCTGCCCTCTTCGCTGCCTCGATTTACATGGTTTTGGGCCGAATTATTACTGCAGTCAAGGGTGAAAGACATTCACTTATACCCGTTCGCTGGTTGACCAAGCTCTTTGTCACCGGCGATGTCTTGTCTTTTTTAATCCAGGGCGGTGCCGCTGGCATGATGATCTCCAGTGACCTTGCTAGCATCGGAAATAAGCTTGTCATTCTTGGTCTGATTGTCCAGGTCGCTTTCCTCGGATTCTTCATTGTTAGCATGGTGATGTTTCAGGTCCGAATTCATAGACACCCAACGCACGAGGTCTTTTCTGAAGATTTACGATGGAAGTGGCACCTCAATACCCTGTACCTAGTCAGTCTGTTGATCATGGTCCGGTCTATATTCAGAGTTGCAGAGTACATTATGGGTAATGATGGATACCTGCTACAAAATGAGTGGCCGGCATATGTATTCGACGCGACTCTCATGTGGATAGTGATGGTGACATTTGGAGTCAGGTTTCCCAGCGAGGTATACGCATGTTCGCATGTTCCTGGAAGGGTCAATTTGAACGAGATGGGAGCAATGGTATAAAGTCCGTGAATTATGTTTCTGCTACTCAGGTACTTTCTGCTACAGTTACCTACTTGGAAAAATGCTGGAGACGTGCTTTTTAATTCTGTATGCCACTGGCGGATGTAATGAAAGTTAAGGGGCAAATCTCTATACGTGTATTCGTTCTCGGGTCAAGTGGGCCAAGCATGATTTCGTGCAGATCCTCTTGTACACACGTATTCATGTTCGGCCTTCATGGTCAAGAATTGGCCTCTGACAATTATAAATTGCCCCTTTTCGTACCGTTAAACGAGATAAATTCGTCATGAGTTCCACATAGGGAATTTTCGGCTTAGCTCTTGCCATCATTCTCCAGCTAGTCCAAATATAAATACACCGGCCGGGGGGGTCAGAGCCTTCCCTAAAGAACCTATGTAATTGCGACCAACAATGGTTGGAGTTAAACAAACTTTATAGTTGGGTTGTATGCTAGTTGCAGTTCACGCTGACTGCGCCAAAAAGGAACAGCCTATAGTGGATCTAGGCTATGAGATCTACCAGGCGACCGGAGCGAATAATATAAGATCCTACCATGCTGCGATTTCAAACTGCTTGCTTCAACAAAATCTAATGATAAGTCAAGCATTCCGATAGTCATTACAGCTTCTCTAACATCCGATATGCCGCTCCCCCGGTTGGTAACCTTCGCTGGAAAGCTCCTATGTTACCCCTAACCAACCGATCGGTCATCCAGTCCAACCCAGAGTCGATTTCCTGTCCCTATGGAATAAGCAGTTGGCAGTTACGTACCTCACAATACATAAACGAGTATTTGAAGACTGGGAATTTCCCTAATGTCTCTTACAGCGACTTGTCCGCGATCTCCGCCGGTGGAGAGGAGGACTGTCTGTTTTCGGATGTCCAAGTGCCTCGCAAAATATTTAATAACTGCCAGAAGAATAGAAGATTGTTACCTGTTCTTGTTTGGATTCATGGTAATCACCTACTATTCTTCATTAATGAGAAATGCTAATTGACTAAGGCGGAGGCTTTACTGCCGGGTCTATGACGTCTTTTGGATCACCTAAGGGCTTGATTGATCGCAGCTAAGCCGGTGGCTTAGAGGGCGTGGTATATGTTGCTCTTAACTACCAGCTAGGTGCATTTGGCTTCTTATCTGGGCCCTCATTCGAAGTGGAAGGTGGTGTACTCAACGCCGGACTTTACGATCAGCGACTTGCCTTGCAGTGGATCTAGAACAATATCTATCGCTTTGGGGGAGATAAGAAATAAGTCACTGTCTTTGGGGAATCTGCAGGCGGTGGTTCTATTATGTATCATATCACTGTACACGGAGGGGTAGCACCAGCCCTCTTTAACCGGGCTATGCCACAGTCTTATGCCTATTTCCTATATAGGTCGCTCGAAAACCAAGAAAGGACTTTCTAAGATTACCTCGGCTAGGCGAACGTCAAGTTGCTGACTGAAGCTCGAGAGCTTCTTTCTGATGTTTTAGTTTCGGCGAATGTAAACTAAATCGGTGTCTCACAGCCGTACACTTCGGCTATGTATGGCCCTACACCGGATGGCAGTCTTGTGAAGGCAGACCCTAAGGAGCTGATCCGTTGTGGAAAGTACGACCAATCTGTAAAGGCTTTGATTTCCTATAGCTTAGATGAGGGTCTGGTTTTGGTGCTAACGGTGTATACAAATGAGGAATATGAGACGCTCGTCAAATATATTCTCACTTATACTAACAGCTCTACTATCGATCATATTACTAAGTCCCTCTGTCCGCCTGTGTTTGATGGGTCTAAGGGGTATACCAATGACTACCAGAGAGCGGCATTGACGGTGGGCGATATCTTCATGGACTGTAATGCGGCAGTGTTGAATTTCGCCTTTAATAACGGTTCCTTTACCCATTTTTTCGACGTATGGCCGGGAATCCATGTACAGGATATCTAATACACCTTCTATACTCCAAATCAGAAGACTTTATCTTATAGTCTAGTTGACACTGGTGCTGTGAACCAGACTATTGCATTTATCATACAGGACTACATCCTCTCTTTTGTAAAAGACGGTATCCCAAACAGCTACGTCGCTAGTCTGAGCTCGATACCTACGTTCGCTTCCTAAGCCAAGACTGTGCGTCTGTCCGACGATAATGTCACAATTTCTTGTGACCCGGCTGCCAATCGAAGATGCCAATGGTGGTCGCTTAATCTATTTGACTAAATCCAAGAAGTCGTAACGATGTGCCTTTGAAGATTTTCTCTGTGTATGTATATGCATTGCTTATCATAGAGATATATCTTTTTTTGTTTTCTCAATTTGTTCTTAGTCTATTCTCCTTGGTCTGTCTTACTGTTCTGTCTGTGAATGCGTTTATTAATCAATTCCTTTGGAAACTCGTCCGAATTACTAGAAAGTTACTAAATTTAGCGCTTCAGCTGTCGGGGCTTTGAATTAAGGGATGAATTAGATAGACCATTGAAGAGTACATGTAACCTAGGCTTTCCGAGACAGCGTTTTCGAAAGTGACCTCTAGAGTAATGCCTGTGATGTGCCAGATCTATATAATAATTAAAATGTGCATACTATTTATGATGCCTAAGACGAAGGGAGAAAGAAGAAGCAGGTGTAAAAGTGAAAGGTAACCTGTCTATATAGCTGCTCGGTTCTACAACCATTGCAAACGTCCAACCTTTCGCGGAAGTTCGGCAATTGACCGACCGATTGATAAGAGAGGCGACAGATCAGTATTCGGCGTAGTAAGCCAAGGGGCAAAAATGTCTCATCTGACGTTGATGGTGAAAGCTGAGGTAAAACGGGGCTGGGCGAGCGAAAGCAGCGTAGATTGCACTCGAGGGAGGGATTATATACAACCACGCACGGGCACGCACACGGACCAATGGCTACGAAGGTGCAGAACGTCGCATGCCTGATTTAATAGTTGTACTGCCTAATTAGGACTAGCTCTTCCTAGGATGTACTTCAGGTTTATCTTGAGACTCACCGCCTACCATTCTTTTTTGAAAAGCATGGTCGAAAGTGTGATTGGCCTTATTACATTTCTCCCCTCAGGACTAGACACTATGTTCTTCTATCCTCGCATCATTCGAACTTGACATATAGTGGCATTTATAGACACATTTGAACTAAGCGTTGCCACACCTCGCTATGGCCCTGTTAGGATAAATTGTACATTATACATTGAAGCGGAATTAGTCTGGTCTATTTCATACCTCACAACTGGCCCCAACTCTTTTAAGATTTCGACCTGGAAGCATACCCACTTTAGCAGGGTAGGGGCGGTTGATCGGCACCACCAGGGACCACGCCACCATCGACTAAAGGAACACACGGGCCTTTTTTTCTTTACTCTTACATTTTGGTGCCAAAACATCGGGGGCGGCCCCCAGCAAGAAGTACGACGTACGGAGTAGAGGCTCTCGGCTGCATTGTAGCCTGCCATTGGCTAATATCCGAGTCTAATCTGCATTAGGAAATGATCGATTGATATGCGGACCACCAACCCAGTGGGCACCACCAGATATATTCGGCATCTTGATTCACTCATAATATGTAGAATCCGTATGATTTGATGCGAAATGGGGAAATTCACCTCTGTTGAATACTTGGCAGCAGGTCTTGAATGTATAGACTTTCACTCCATATCTCCCCGAATCTCATCTTGACGTGGGTCTATCCCATTTTTACGTCCTATTGGGAGAAGGGGATAGCGGTGCTCAGGAGCTCGGTGATTCCAGGCCAACGGCAAAAATGCCTCACCTGCGAGGCGTAGGAGAAAGGAAGGCGAAAAAGAAAATCGGGGTTGTTGGATGGAAGGGGAAGAGCAAGGGACTTGAACCACACACGGAAACACACACGGACAGAGAGCGCTAAACCCAAGAGGTCACAAATAAACTTAAGAGAGTAATTCGCAGTCCCCCTCCGATATGGTGTAGTGGCTAACATCGCCGTCTCTCACACGGCAGCCGGGGGTTCGATTCCCCCTATCGGAGATTTTCCTTTTTTTTATTATTTCAACTCAATCGCACAATATTCTCCAACATATGTTATTGGAAGGAAGCTCGAAAAACCTTGGAGGCAATATTGCCAAGAGTTCGGGTCACATGACTATATAATATCTAATCGGATTATTTCTTTTTTTTTTAAAAAAAAAAACTTCCATATACATAACAGTATTAAGAGAACTCAATTGCGCTACAGTGCGACCGATTGCGAAGAGACCCAAGAAGACAAAGAGACTGTTTCCATCATTATCACAAACCTAAGTTGCCCATTCCATCAGCAAGTCAGTCTTTTTCTCCACCGAGACCGCGGGGTGCTATCAGTCGTGCCCAAAAAAAAAAAAAAAGAATCGCAAACGCACCTTAGGTCCAACAACCATATAAACTTAACCCTCCAAAATGGCGACAATTTCAACCGTCCAACCGGCCACAGATGCTGCCTCTTACCTCGACCTTGCGATCACTCTCACACTCCACAATTGGCCGGCCCTTTCACTAGCCGTGCAGTCAAACTGGGGCGGTGCCAACTCAAACGAGAAGCGGGACTGGCTTTGCGGCGCTATCTCCGAGATGCTGGCCGATCGACCCGAGACCGACGCCGTGGACCTGGAGGAAGTGCTCGTCCAAGTGATGAACGACGAGTTTGACGTGGCGGTGGACGACGAGAGCGCTGCGGACGTCGCGGACATGATCATGGAGCTAAAGACGCAGACGGATCGAGGCGAGTTCGGCACTATCCAGCAGATGTTGGAGAAGTTCCACAAGAAGAGCCAAAATCGCTCTGCTGCGAGTCAGTTCCAGAGGGTTGAGACTGCAGATGAGGATCAGGAGACGGACGATGAGAGTGAGGAAGAGGATACTGAGATGGGTGAGGCGCCTGAGTTGGTGCGGGCTCCAAGGGAGCGGGCTGAGCCTGAGATTGACGATGATGGGTTTACGAAGGTTGTTGGAAAGAGGAGGTAGACTGGGGCTTTTGTTGAATACGTTTTGTTTTATTTCCGATTTGCCTTGGTAACGACAGGAAACCCGTCGGATAGATATCCTTTCTGTTTACATATTTGCATTTATTACCATGATTGATCGTTCATCAGATCTGGCTCGCATAAGCTACTCCCAATATCACTGGGGATAACCCAAGAACCCATATACGGTTCAACCGCTTGGATTCATTAGATGGAGCAAAGTCTATATGCGGAAAGGATGTAGAAAAAAGAAATGTTCATCATCATCAGTTGTGGACTGTCTGTGGTATCATTACGCGACCTCTGCCCACCCGTACCTCCCTGTTCGGATTTTCTCACAAGCACATTGCTTTTATTTTGTGATTCGTTGCACTTTTGAGAATATAGACATTCAGGCACCCTCAGTGGCAAAATCACTTTACTGGGCCTCGGTCTCGGGAGTGATGAGCTTGGTAATCATACCAATAGCAATGGTTTGACCCTAGAAACGATACGTTAGGAAACAATATTAAGAAAAAAGTGTGGAGAAGACATACCTGATCACGCAGAGTGAAACGACCTAATTGGTTGTATTCTTCGTATGTCTCGACACAAACCGCACCGGCGCTGCTGGTAACCTCCAGACGGGCAATAATGGTCTGGCCCCTGCTGGCAAACTGAGGAGGACGCTTGCTCTTGCGGCCGGTGCCGGGCTCGAGCTTGTGAAGGAGAGCGGCGAAAGTAACCTCCTCGACAGCGGAGTGGACGTGCAGGACGCAGTTGAAACCGGCTGTCAGAATGCTCTTCAGATCCAAGATACGAATCTTAGCCTCGAAAGCAGATACGCAGTGAACGGGGCGCTTAGGTGAGCAGAGCACGAAACCAGGGAAGAAATCTTCTTCTTCGATACCACGGAGACGCAGGCGAATCTGGTCACCAACTTTGGCGGTCGGAATCTCTTCTTCTGTTTCACCGTACATAGCAGAGATTTGAACCTCCTCACGGTTAGGCATCATGAGATAAGTACCACTCTTCTTAATGATACCGGACTCAATGCGACCCTCTGCCATAGTACCCATGTCACGGTACTTGGCGCTGATCGGCATCATGAACGGCGCGTTGACCTTACGCTCAGGGAGCTCGAACGCAGTCAGGAATTCGAGCAGCGATGGACCGTCGTACCAATCGCACACATCTTTGGGAATTCTGTCTTTGATACCGATAGTGCGCTGAGCAGAGATAGGCATGCAGAAGATGTCCGACTTCTTGTAGCCCAGGGCTTCCAGGAACTTGATAACCTTGATGGTGCATTCATCGAACCGGGCCTTGCTCCATTCGACGGTGGGGTCGTCCATTTTGTTAACAGCAATCACCAACTTGCTAACTCCAGTGTTGCGCGCAAGAAGTGCGTGCTCGCGGGTCTGGCCACCTTTCTCGAATCCAGTCTCGTACTCACCCTTACGAGCAGAGATAACCAAGCAACCAAGATCGGCTTGAGATGCACCACCAATCATATGAGGAACATAGGACTTGTGACCAGGGGCATCCAAGATGGAGAATTGACGCTCGATGTCGCCCTCCGGGTGCGGGATGGTGACCTTGAAGAAGGCACGGCCAACCTCGACTGTCTTACCCTTGGAACGTTCTTCTTGGGTCAGATCAAGAGCCCACGAAAGGTACCAGGTCTCTCGACCGGCTTCCTTGGCCTCCTTCTTGTATTTGTCCAGTGTACGCTCATCAACCATGCCGGTGGCATGCAGGAGGGAACCTCCAAGGGTAGACTTGCCAGCGTCGACGTGACCGATGAAGACGACGTTAACGTGCTCTCTCCGCTCACCGTAAATTTCCTTTAGGGTTGCTTCATCGACATCAGTTTGCTGTGACTTCGCGACGGCGTTGACCTCGCGAGCTTGCTTGGCTGCCTCGCCGCGTGCTGGGCTGGAACGTCCAGGGCTAGAGCGGCCGGAAGATGGCGTAGGAGTAGAAGTGCCAGTGGCAGCGGCCTTGTCTGTCTTGTCAAGGCTTTTGGTGGCCGCCACCTTTGAGCCTGCCTCAGCAGCTGCGGGGCCCTTAGTATCACCATTGGCCTCCTTGGGGGTGGTGTCAGCAGGCTTGGCTGTCGGGGTAGGAGTGCTGATCGAAAGGACCTTGGTCTTGGGGGCAGCGCTGGAGGAGGTGGCGCCGATAGACAGAACCTTGGTCTTGGGAAGGGCAGCTGATGCGGGCTTGGGAGCGGACTGGGCGGGTGCTGCAGCCTGGGGTTGCTGTTGTGCCGCTACAGGCGCATTCTGGCGAGGCTGCTGGTTGTAGCCACCGTATTGCTGCTGTTGCTGTCCATTGTTGTACTGGCTGAAGCCACCGGGCTGCTGGGCATAGGCGTTGTACTGGCCATAGGCTTGCTGCTGCTGCTGGTAGCCACCATAGGCCTGTTGTTGACCATACTGGGGGTATCCCTGCTGGGGATAACCAGAATACTGTTGATACTGCTGTCCGGGGACGAAGGAAGAGGCTCCAGGCGTGAAAGAGGCGGCGCCGGGTTGGAATGAGGGTGCCTGGGCCTGAGGGCGAGATTGTGCGTTCAGGTTAACGCCCTCAGCCTGTCGGGAAAGCTCATCCTCCCAGGATTCAGGTGTTTGGTTTGACATCGTGAAATAAGAACTAAAGTCGTATTAACACGAAAATACCAAACCAAGACGGATTTGGACAAATACAGGTTGGGTCAATAAGAGGGGTCTTAGTGCCTTTTGATTTTGCACGGGTGAATGACTAAGACCCCGCGATATCTTTTTCACGTGATATTATATGGAATGGGTTTCCTCTGTTAAATGTGAGAAGGTGAATAATTGTTTGTTCGAAACCATCATGTTTGCTTATGCTTATGGCCTTTTCAACTGTTTGACTTCACTCCATTGTCTACTTTCAAGGTCAAAACTACAAATTGTCGGAAAGTCTCATTCCCTTTGAGCTCTCATTCTCTTATCGATAAGCACCTGGTTTAATTCATAGGTTGCTCAGGGGTGTTTTATATGCCTGTCAATACGATCTACACTGCAAAGTTCAAAGGCCGTTGGCCTCCAGCTTGAACCAAAATGGATACTTTTTTAACTGGGGTTTGTTTCGTATGTCACTGGCGATGGAGCGAGAAGCTAATTCGTGCAATTCATATAGCTCACCCGGCAGGCAATGAATTATGCTATTCGGTATGCTTGATAATGACGGAAGAACTACACCATCCAATGCTAAGAGCCTTCACAGGTCGGGAATTGCGATAACTGCTAGCTATGCAATGCGTCAGTCGTCGCGCTTGCTCAAGGTAAGCGTTCTTCTTGAGTGTAGAAAGAATCCAGGCGCTGATCAATTCTCTTTTCTTGGCCAGAATGTCAAGAGCGAGGACAGAGAGGAGCTAATATCATTGCAACAACGCCTTGAAAGCAAGATACAAGTTATCGCCCCAGCTATTGACATGATTGAGTTGATGTGAGTCACCCGACACTGGGTTGAATTGTCAGAAAGCTCACAATTTGTCTAGTGCTGCTCGAGGAAATACGTCATTGGAATCTGCTGTCGCCCTCACAAAGTCTCTGAGATGGGACATTCAAGTCCTCGGACAGCGGCTGGGAAGAGCTGCGGCATCTGAAGAATTGAGACGCAAAGGAGCAAGATCGTCCAAAGATCAGACGAACAGCGAGAAAGAAATCAAGCTTATTATCAAAGATATCAAGAATTTGTTGGCTCGGATTGAAGACGCAGTGCCACTGATGAATCTGGCGATCACCACCTCTGGGGCCAAGTTATCCACTAACTTGCCCGCAACGGTATCGCCATCCCGACTTCTCCAAGCAAGCACGTTTCTCACAGCAGGGGATACACAATATTCAATGTCCCCATCTCAGGCAGTCCAAGTAGGGCCAACTTTTACCTTATCGATGTATATGCTATTTGCCAGCCACTTGCGACCTCAGGACGAAGAATCTGTACGCGAGGCCACGTGGAAGGAAGTCATGCACAAGGCACGTTTGAAGCTGCGTCGCGTTCCAATAGCTGCATTGCAAGCTCCAGGCCAACGCCCACGGACAAAGCTTCCAGGACTAGCCGGGGCCGATGAATACACTTATCAAGTCCTGATCATCGAAGACCTAGATGATGGCCGAGTCCACACAATCGATGAGAATGATCCGCAACCCGAAAACTATGAAGGCGTGTCCACGGCAGGAATCCGGGAGATTCTTCCTATTCATCAAATTTCAAAGATATTCTACGCAGATACAGGGAGGATCCTCAATATCAGCACAGAGGGTGAAACGAATAATCCGGTGTTGCTATTGAAACGGGACCTAAATGCTCTCCCGCCACGGCGCATGATGGAACGTGACGAGGTGGAGGAGGACTTTCCTCAGGCAGAATCGGAGGGACCAGCGGACGAGGAACAAGCTCAACTCGATGCACAGCTGAACGGAGGGGACAGTCCAGAAATCAGCAGCTTCGATTATCTGCATGAAGACTCCATCCCCGAAGAATGGCGTCTGCCTCCTGGACTGGACCCAGAATGGATCGCATTTGAAGTCTACAACGAAGATGAAACCTCCGATACCGAGTCCGAAGCTGAAAAGCTTGAACCATCCGCAGACGGACCCTCAATCGACCCAAATATGATGGCCAAGCTGTCGCTTAATGAGAAGGGGCATTCATCCCACTCCGCATCTCCCCTAAGTCACTCATTTTCATCCGCCCCTGCCACAACAACAGTCTCCAACCCTCACTTCGAGAACATCCGCACCTCCCTCTCCCTCCTCGAAACCCTCCTTCGCCTGACATCCCTCCAGCAATTCCAGCAACAATCACACCTATCCATCAGCGACGAGCTCCTTAACTTCTTCCTGGAAGAATCATCCACTACCGGCGCTGGTGGTGACGAACAGCACCGCCAGCGGCTGCGCTCGGAGGCCCGTCGTCGCGTCGGCTGGGACCCCTACAATGAAAGCCCCGTCAAACACCGCGGCGAAGATTACCAGTACGGCTGGGAGCCCGATAGTGGCCCCCACCAATATGGCGGCGATCCTTACTCGCCTACTAGGCAATCGCAGGGCTTCCACATACGCTCCAGGGAAAGCACACCGGAAACCCCGGTGCGCAAAAGCTCACCGAATGTCCGTCCCAGTAGTCAGCGTGGTATGAGGCCTGCGTATGCTGAGTCGCCTCTTTCGAAAAAGATGGGTAGGCCTCTGAATGCTAGAGATCTAGGGCCTGGCGCGACAGAATGAATAGGAAATGAATGGGAAATTTGTGGACTATGGTGCCTTAGACATACATGTATTATGATCATGATTATGAGATAGGGGGTGCATTTTCCTCCTACCTTGCGAACGAATCCTCTGCTGGAAATTGTTTTGGCGAATGCCATCATCCATAGCGGCTGTTGGATGTCAGTTGATATCTACCTAGGGGCTATAGATAGTCAGATCCCGGGGTGAGATACTGTTCAAATAGAAGGAATGACGTGTATTCAGATATCAACCGCATAGACAGATAACATCGCTCGCTGAAAGCAAGTTGCAGAAAACAAAGCTGGGAATAAAAGGAGGGGAAAAGCCCGAAACGCCAAAATTAAAAGACCCGACATTCCTAAACTCCAACCAAAGCAGATACTTAGGGAGCCGTGTTTAAGCTGGCGCACGCAGTAGCAAGACCACGCTCTCAGGGGGTATATGGTATAAACAGGTGCCCTCGGAACCAACTTGGATCATCTTGCTGATGGTCCTTGAAAAGAAAAAGGGAGTTACTCCCAATCTTCGTCGCTCTCATCCGCCTTCGCAGCGGATGGACTCTTTTCCTTAGGACTACCGGGTGTACGGCTGGCAGCGCCACTCACAACATCGTAGCTGGATTCGCTGTCGGCTTGAGATTGCTGGTCGTTTGACCGGCGAGGCTCGGCTTTCTGGGTTTCTTTGGTGGGGGCGAGAGTCTGGGCACCGGAGCGGACATGTGGAGTAGAAGGAGACTGAGACTCAGAGTCAGAGTCGTCGTCCCAGCCGACCTCTTCTTCGTCTTCGGCATTGGCACCTGTAAAGTAGAAGTTATTAAAACTGGAAAACAACAATCACCGTAATGATGGACTCAATATACCCTTCAAAAGCTCCTTGCGCTTCTTCTCCTCGGTCTCCACGACGAGACGCAAGAAGTAGTAACGAGTCCAGAAGTCCACATATTCCACCTGCTCCGGCACTAGCTTCTCCATAGCCGAACGGAGCTCTGGGTATTTCTCTAGATCGGCGGCGATCTCATCCGTCTTGATTTCGACATTGAACTCCTTCTTGAACGAAGGCCACTCGTCACTGACTGGGTCCTTGCTGAAGCTTTCCAGGTTTGAATGGATAACGTGCAGCTGTGCCTCGAACCGTGTAGCATGAATGACCCGCTTTCCCTCAGCATCCTTGCTCTCGAAAAGAAGCTTGCCGGACTCATCGGTATCAGGCGGCACAATGCTAACGGCCTCACGCAGCTTCTGGCCGATATTCATTCCGAATCGCAGAATCGCTTCATCGGCTGCTTCCTCTGCCTTCTCAATCTCCTTCAGTCGCCGAGCGGCTTCCGCCTTCAACCGAGTAATAAAGCTTTCTCCACTGGTGCCAGCGCCTTCGCCTTCGCCTTCTCTCTTGTCGCCAGATTCTACTTCCCCTGCAGCAGCTGTGGGGGTGGTGATCTCGTCGCTTTGTCCCTCGCCACTGCCCGTCCAAGCAGCTGTGCTGAGAGACAGCCCCCTTGTCCGGTCGGCGAGTGTTTCCCTGAGATCTGAAAATCCTTTCACGGCTTCCTCGCTGGCAGCTGCGTACTCCTGGCGAGCACCCTCGTAGTATGTTTCTCCCTGTTTGCGTACATTGTTCCATAATCCTCCAATTCGGGAGCCCCATGGACTGGCGGAGAAGGCGCGGAATGTCTCTTGTAGCTCATCGTTGAGATTAGCGTTGGACTCCTGAGGCTTAGACTCCGAGGGGGCTCCCTCTTCGTTAGAAAATGCCTCTTCCTGGATGTGATCGTAGGCGATATCCATGATTAGGAAGTTGCAAGAGGGAAAAGAGAGTCAAAGACTTTGGAACCACAAGGTTGCTGTGTCTCCGCGTTCGTCCATCACCCGACCGCCCCGCTTGCGACGATCCCCAAAACTACATCGTACACCGCACACCGCACAGCGTATAAACACACTGGGCAGCGGCTTCAGGGTAAAGATTAGAGTGATCATATTGAATAATATTCTAAGTCTTCATAAATCATAATCCATTGAATAATGGTCTCGGAAACAATGTCATCCTTCAGGTAAGCTATAAGGCTCCCCTACACTATCCTGACTCCCCATCCAAAAGTTCGGGAGTGGAATGCTCTCCATGACGCTTGATGTGAGCAGCTGGCTCCGTGAGAGGACTCGGCCCTGCCATTGAGGATCTCGGTCCACTGCCTGTGAGGACTCGACTTGGACCACTGAGCCAGGAACACGAGGTCGTTGGAACGAACTATCACCTGAATCGATTCCACGTTCTTGTTCTCGGATAGGCGATGACTCGGGGACCATTTCAGTAGACTCTTTGTCGCCTTCCTGGCTCTGTGTCTGCAAGAGTGGCCCCGTCGCCTGTTTGCGAAGAGAAGGCCTCCATGCCTCCAAGTTTGTGTACTGGGTACTGTCTCCGTGAGGGAACAGCTCAGCCATCTTCTGTGTATTCAGCATTGGGATTGGCTCGTGCGGGAATTGTGTAGCTACGTGCATTCTTCGATAACAAATTGAGGCATCAGACATTGGACCTTCGGATGGAGGATCATTGGGTCCAGGGCTTGATTGCACAACTGGTAGAGGAAGTTCTTGAGAATCATCCTTGGATAACTCCGCGCTGTGTTCAGTCCCCTGTACGCCGTCTTGTGGACCAATTGGTCGGTTTGCTTTCTTTGAAGATGGTGTCACGGAACTTCCATTGAGGTTGTCCTCAGAGTCTCCGTATTCTGAGTCCGCGTCCGTTTCATAAATGACTGTCCTCTCTCTTTTGGTGGGTTCATTCCTCGAGTCCCCGATTTCTTCGGTGGGAAATTCCTGGGAAGTCGACTCCGTTGGAGGTGCAGATGAAGGAAATTCCTCGGTAGTTGTCAGATCGGGGTGAATCAAATGGTTATAGATCCCTGGAGAATTGAATGTTGTTGGTTGTGGTAAAGATTCACCTCCAGGGTCTTGTGAATCCCCGACCACTCGCCGAGCCTCCGTGGTTTCTTCTTTGACAGGATACGTAGAATTATCCGTGGGACTCAGCGGGTTACGTTTTGAAGGAGAGCGAGTAGCGCTGCGAAATTGAGATGAGGTTATAATAGCGAGTCCAGGGCTTTCAGGCGTCTGTGAAGAAGGTATCTCGCGCGCGCGAAGCTTCCGCGGTGTCACGGGAGCTGCAGATACCCGCTCGCCCTCACCTTCGCTTCCAGGATTTGACTGTTGTGCTTCGTTTTGCTGGGATATAGGTTCGCCCGTCGAGAGATCCAGCTCTTCTTCCAAAGCTCTGCGATTTCGTTTGGTGGAGGTCGGACGCTTCGTAGTTTGTGGTTGATTCAATTTCGGCGTGTGCTCGGTTGGTTCATCTTTCATGCCCTTTTTCTGCGGTGTCGGCTGAATATATCCCATGTTCACATCGTCATCATCATCGTTGATGGTAATGTAACGTCGTACAAAGTCCATCTGAGTTAAGGTCTTGTCCCGCTTCCCCGCTGACTTCTCTAGTGATTTTCGACCGCCCCTAGGACGAATACTCGCCCTTGGGGCCTCGCTCTTTCGTGGTCCATCACTTCGGTGTGTATCTCGACTAGCGAATCCAGAGCTCCTCCGCTTCTGCGGGCGTTCATCCGAATCGTGCTCTCGTTCGCTCATTCTGAATTTCGAGATACGGGCCGACCGAAGTGGTGGAGCAGGAAGATAGTCCGATTCCTTGTCGGACTCATCATCTACATTTGGCCGCTCAGTTGTGTCGTGGGTATCGTCACGACGTTTGTGTTCGTCGATGTAGCTAAGCTGGTCATCATTGGAAGGTGTGGACTGTGTCACAAAGTCAATTTGCGTGAGAGTAGACTGAACTCGTGGCAGCGATGTTCGCTTACGAATGCTTGCCGATGTCGATGACTGTGGTGGTCGGTTCCGTGCGGTCTTGGTTTTCGTGGCAGTTGTTGGAAGACCTTGTGGACTATGGCTTCTCGGAGTGCGGAACTGATTTCGAGGAGTCTCTGGCAGGTTTCTAGCTTCAGGCGGTGGTTCTTTCATCGCAACAGCAATGGTTCAAGGCTAAACATTGGACTGGGGGCCTAACGGTAAAAGATGAGAGAGATGCCTAAGGCGGTTCGCGTCGACGCGTCGCTAATATCGACTTGGTTCGTGCATTATACGGAGTAGACCCCACCCCCTTGCATTTACAATGGAGTTTAGGACACGTACTAAAAGAACAATGCAATTATCCCAAATCTGGACTGTCTAATCCTCAAATTGGAAGATGAAAAAAGCAAAACAACAAGCAAAAAAAGAAATCTCAGGTTTGGTTTTAGGAATAGCCGAACGCGGGGGTCGAACCCGCAGCCTTAAGATTAAGAGTCTTACGCTCTACCGATTGAGCTAGCCCGGCCGGGCTGTTGTATTGGATTGCGCTATAATGATACATAACCGTGATTGAGATGTGATCTATACAAAACACAAATGGTAGTGAAGGCGTTACCAAAAGCAGTACAGCAGCTCTGAAGATTTGGTTTTATTTGAATATTTCATTTGAATATTTGATTTTCAGCGTACATAGATAGCATACAGCAGGTCTAACTATCAAAAACTAGTCCTCATCAGACATCAGCCATTCGGGAATTGCATCCTCATCTTCAGGGTCCTCAGAAAGCAAGGAACCCTTCTCGATCTCGCTATCAGAATCATAATTGGGCACTGGTGACGGTGGCCGGGAGATAGTGACCACACTTGCGGATTTGGAGCCACCATTTGTGGATGAATCCACTGCGATAGGAACATTGTCAGATGATCCTGCGAGGACTCCGGATACGGATGTCGAGTTTAAGCCGTGGTTTGGGACAACCACCAGTGAGTAGCGAGGGGTCTTCAATGCTTTTTTCCTGGCAATAATCTCAGGAATCGATGTCGGGTTTACGGCCAAAGGCGCAGGCTTGGGGGGTTCCACTGGGTTCGGAGCTGGGTCATGATCATCGGGCAGAAACCCGCCTCCAAGAATATAATCCTCCTCGTGCAATGACGGTTCCATCTCTGGTTCCGTGTATTCTTCGGGAAAATTCTGGTCATGTACCATTTTGCCCTTTCCCAGGACTTTCAGAGACGGGCTATTGGCTGGTTGGTCTGGTTCAGGAAAGAAACCACCACCAGCATCTTCAACATCCATTTCGTCTTCGATACCTTCGAGCTGTTGTTCTTCGTTATCGCTAGCATATTCCTTGACTCTTTCTGCGATCCTAAGTTTCACCAAAAAGAGCCGCCAGAATCGCAGAGCCTCCGCAGTTCTTGCCTCCAGTGCAGCATGCCGCCTCTCATCTTCCAGACCCCGCAAAACTTCCTCAAGCGCTTCTTGGTATTCGACGGCAATAACAATTCCCCCGAATACAGCCGTGCCTCGACGGCCTCTAAAGTCAAATCCAGTGACTGCGTCGGCATAGTCAATGCCAAGAATTCGAGCAGCTCGAACTGCCTCCCGCCGCTTGATGTGAACTCCGCCAGACGGAACCATACTAGGCACATAGACATCGAGGTTCCCATATGCGTTCTTCGGGATTCTCCCCTGGACTACTGGTGGTGGAACGTAGATTTCCGTCTGGAACTCGGCGTATAGTGTAGTCTCTTGAGACTCGTTTTCATCTTCATCGTCACTCAAGCTCCCGGCTTTATTTCGACTTACAGCAACACGCTTGAGAGGCTGCTCGCCAACTCTAACGTCCCGCCCAAGGCGATACCATTTATCGGAGCTTCGCACAATATGCAGGTCAGCTCGACGATAAACGGGTTCTGATGTCTCACTCCGCGATACGCTTTTTCCCAACCCCACGTGCCCAATGATGCGTTTGGGATGGATCACTTCATTGCGACGAACGTGTCGCTCGAGCGCATAGATAGGGTGGTCCTTGAAGTCCTGGATATTGCGTGGCATGGGCTCAGCTGCTGATTTGGATGTTAGTTCACTAATCTCTGCCGCATCCCGATCCTCGAAGAAGGGCTTTTCATAAGCCTTTAGCGCTTTATTCCACCACTCCTCGCCGCTCCGTGTCGATTCCACGCGCAGTTTCCGCGTCTTTGCATTAAATGCTTTTACATAGCGACGAGTGACATCTCTTGCGGAAGCGTCGTCCTCGAAACCAACCACATAATTCATCAAATTCAATGAATCACTCGCAGGTGGTTCAAACTTCGAAGGTTTAGCAAGGGATTTTGTTACGATGGGGTCAATTGAAACCCATTTCTGCGCAGCTTCGTTGAAAGCTTCCACCCAAAATACCGGAAATGGCGAGTCTCGCGATGTTGCAATCGGATCTATGCGTGTTAGTTGGACGTAGACTAGGAATCGCTGGAATTGACATGCCTGAATGGAATTTTGGTTGGGGGGGGCGCGAGGGTGTGAATCTAGGCTGTCCAATCCGTCGAGGCCTCGAAGCTGCAGGTGGTTTTTCATCCTTATTTCGTTCATCTGCTGAGGAGCCATGATCGTCTGAGGATATCACAATATATGGATGCTTTGGTTTAGACGGCGTCATGTCTTTCAAAGTGCCAGAAAATGGCAACGGTTGCAATGAGCAAACAAGTCTCGCCTCTACGGCTACAGACCGCAATAGGGCACAGAATAGCTGAGCCCCAAAGTCTCGGGAGCCTTCCATTGTCTTCGCTTGGGTTCGAAAATCTCCTTTGGATAGAAACACTTCAGCATTCGACATGATTGACTCCTACATATTCGTGTCAGTGGAAAATTGTTGATGGAAAAACTTGTAGAGGATACCAATTTCTGCTTCAATTGATATTCATCTTCCGCCCAGTGGGCCCGTTTCATTCCTGGTTTAGTAACCTTAAATCTGCGTGTGAAGGCATCTGCAGCCTGGTTGAGGCCGTCCATAAACGTGGTAGATCTGTTGTAATGTGGTTTATTCTCATTTGGATGCAGAAGCGCCACTACTTTCTTAGGCAGTGTCTTCCTTAGGAATTCCTATGATGCTGTTAGTCCCCCAATCGATATCCCATGTGAGCCAACGCTCACCTGTAATTCCTCATCGTTGCACCACATGTTGCGCAACTGGACGTGACCAAGAAGGCAAAGGATATGAGATTTGTGCACATCCAATCTGGTTTTTCTCTCGGCTCCAGTTAAGGGCTTCCTTCTTTGGATCATTTTTTTGTGCTTCTCGGGCTCCTGCTCTAGGGTGATCTGGAGCACCTCGTCGTCGCCTTGAGGCACAAAATTTTCATTCCACAAAGTCTGAGGCGGTTGCTGTAATTCAACGTCTTCCCAATCAACGTCTGATTCTTCTGATGTCGATGAATCGTAAGCAGTTTGCACTAGTTGGGTGCTATGTTGGTTTTTTTCTGAGCCCTGGTGTGTTTGTTCCGAAGCCCCTAATCCCACAGGGATAGCTTTCCTATCTCCGGCCTTGTGCCTTTTGATTGGTCTGTCCGAATCATATTGACCAGGATTTCTATCTTCGGCCTCCTCCAACAGTTCTTGATAGATATCTGGAGCATGATCGTCTGCCTGTCTCTGACGCTTCGGTTGACGGGCGGGCGTCACCCGGCTCCTTGAGGAACGAGCTAGTATTTGGCGTACCATTGCAAACAGAATTGTTAGAAGGTAAAATCCGATGCCTTACGCGTCGCGCGTCGCGCGTCAGCACTCAAATTGATGTTTCTGTACCCCGTCCTCCTCAGAAAGTCAATGGGACAAAGGATCAAGGAAGAGAAAATTCAAAATTACCGCTAATGCTTCGAAATGATATTTGCAGAATAGAAATATGTTGTTGTTGGTGCTTGTTGTTGGTGCACTGCATTTGGGGTCTCCAGATCACAAGATGCGTCATGTCGGTATTTAGTTTATCCTTGCCGATATCAATATAACCTAATTGGGAAGTATGCTGTTTGCGTCCTGCCATAACTAGTTTAAAGTTTATTTGCTGATATCCTTATTGTTCCAGATACTGGGCTTCCAGATGCTGGGCTAAGCATGCGTAATCTATGGAAGTCTCACTTAGATTCTGTAGTGAATGACGGAATGAACGCTATATATATCCACTTGAGGATCTTCCCCGTTGTTCGTGTTGACCGCAACTCCGATAGACATGACTTTTATAGGCAAAACAAAACAAAAGAAGCGCCATAGCTAATGGGCCAAATATAGCCACGTACCCACAGAAGACAGTATTGTGCTTAAGATATAGGGAAGATATTTCTGTAGTTGGACAGTGAAGCCTAATCGACCAAACTAGCGTAGAAGATATAATAGAATGACAACAAGACTATGCTAGTTTTCTGATGATATGCTGTCTTCCAAAAAGAGCCAAGCAGGTGAAATGGACATATTGATTGTATATGTTGTATACTCCGTAGATGATCTTCATGATATAACGTAATCGGTAAGCGAGTGGCCACTGTAAGCGAGTGGCCACCCTACCCAAAAACGCGTCCATGAATTAGCACTTACTTAGTTCAACCACCCACCATGCCACCAATTCGCTCTCAATCCTCTAAAGATTCAATAGAGCAGGAGGGTAGGATCTTACTAGCTATCCAGGCTTTTAAGAAACAAGAATTTACCAATATTTCTATTGCCGCCCGTACCTTTAACGTCCCGCGTTCAACCCTTCGGCGCCGCCTCGATAGAATACAATGCCGCGCGACTTCTCGCGCCAACTCGACTAAATTGACTACAATTGAAGAGGAATCTCTTCAAAAATGGATTCTCTCTATGGATTCTCGTGGATCAGCTCCCCGGCCCTCTATGGTACAAGAAATGGCGAATCTTCTTCTTGAAAAGCGCGGAACTACCCCAGTCATTTTAGTTGGCGAAAAATGGGTTTATAATTTCATAAAACGACGCCCTCTTCTTTCCTCTCGGTTCTCAAGACGTTATAATTATGAGCGCGCGAAGTGTGAAGACCTAAAAATCATTGGAGAATGGTTTAATCTTGTTCAAAAAACTATCATTCAATTTGGGATTGACCTAGACGATATTTATAACTTCGATGAGACCGGATTTGTAATGGGATTAACTGCAACGGCAAAGGTTATAATAAGAAGTGAATACTACGGTCGGAGATCACTTTTATAACCTGGAAATCGCGAGTGGGTAACTGCAATTGAATGTATAAACGCGGCGGGATGGGTCCTCCCTCCGTGTATTATTTTCAAAGGCAAGGTCTTCCTTGAATCATGGTTCGAAGGCCTTCCTAGTAACTGGCGCTTTGAAGTTAGTCCAAATGGGTAGACATTAGATGAAATTGGACTTCGCTGGCTTCAGAAACTCTTTATACTATTAACTTCATTGCGTATAGTAGGAAGGTATCGACTTTTGGTACTCGATGGCTACGGAAGCCATTTAACCCCTCAATTCGATCAAATTTGTAAGGAAAACGATATTATACCAATTTGTATGCCACCGCATTCCTCTCACCTTTTACAACCTCTCGATATCGGTTGTTTTGCGGTGGTAAAACGGTCGTACGGCTGGTTGGTTGAGATGAAAATGCGGACCGGGATCAACCATATTGATAAACTTAAATTCCTCGAAGCATACCCCTCCGCACGAATTGAAGCTTTTAAATCGGAGACGATTAAAAATAGCTTCTCAGCAGCCGGTTTAATACCTTTTTCACCCAATCGGGTACTTTCAAAACTCAATATTCATCTTCGAACGCCAACCCCCCCCCCAAGCCGGGGTAGCGATTCAAGCCGGAATTTCACCCCAAAAACCCCTTTTAATAGCAAAGATCTACGTCGACAGGCTTCGTCTATTAAAGCTTTACTTCGAACCCAATCTCGAAGCCCAACAAGCCCTTCTAAACGTGCATTAAACCAACTTATCAAAGGCTGCGAGCTTGCAATGCATAGCGCTATTTTACTAGCGAAAGAAAACAAGGATTTACGGGATGAAAATGAGAATAAGAAGCAAAAGCGGGCCCGATCTAAAAGGCAGATACCCGCCGAAGAAG